>NC_044508.1:4214297-4241797 GCF_902362185.1 Chanos chanos | reverse complement strand
GGACTCATTTTAATTTTCCTCACTCTAATTTCTGACTTCCTCCTGAAAACATGTACAATATGTATGTATTTGCATGCATATATAAGTGGCTAATCTGCATATCAGATGTTTTGCATATTGTCGCTTGGTATGAAGAGATTTTTTCTCTCATTTTTTTTTTTTGAAAATGATATTGTGACATCAGGAGCGACATCAAAGCCTTTTTCGAGATCTCTTGCGTCTGAGCGTTAGGGAGAGGATAAGCTGCATGTTTCCTCTCTGACTAACGTGTTCCTGTTTGACACCAAAGTAAACTTGCAAAACAAACTGCCGTCGCTTCATCCCTGACACTAAATTAGCATCTACCAATACAGGGATTGCCTCCCTCCTCTGGCTATCAGTCTGCATTTGCTACGTGATTGAATAATTAACAATTTGACTGGGGAAACTGGGGAACAAAGTCAACAAAGCAGGTTGACCTTTACAACAGATGGTGAAGCCAGACAAGTGAGTGGTTTCAGGGGACCATTTGGCAACATCAGAATGGGTTTAAGATTTAAATATGCTTTGGACAAAGGTCACCAATTAGCCATTTTGAGGTTAATCTTTACCTGTGCATGGCTCCTGTTCTGTCTGAGCTGTTGGTCCAAAACAGCAGACAGAATATTTACCTGTGATAGACCTAATGTTTTAAAGCCGGTTTAAAGACGCCCTCTCCCTCCCCCGCCTCCCTTTATTCCCTCTATCTGTGCGCTTGTAACTGACCCAAGTTTTCTGTCAGGATTTGACATTTTTTACTTTTCAGTTTTTTTTGCGGCTTATAAATGGTTTGATAACGAGACGGAAGAATCTAAGTGGCTGTCTCCTTGCCTTTCCGGGAGAGAATTCCCACAGGTGCGTGTTGCACTGCGGAATATCTTCCACAGTGCAACACGCTCTTAATAGTGCTGCTGCCGCCGCTGGAATTTCTTGGAAACGGAGCTTTAGCCACGGCGCGCGGTTAAGAGATGCCGTTCTCCGCGGCAGGTGCGGGTTTTTTTTTTTTTTTTTAACCTACGTGTCATGACTCAGAGTCTATTGGCACGTTAACGTACCCACGGAGCCTTCGAAACGTGTAATCAGCGCCCCCCCCCCCCCCCAACTGTCATTAAGAGCTTCGGACATTTAATTACGCTTCCTAAATCTCTTGCTTGTACCTATCGTATTATGCAGGATTAGCACGTGTACGCGACGCAAGCTTCAAAAGCCAGATCTCTGCTGCTTTCGTCCTGTGAAGACGCAAAGCACTGCATCTCACACATCAGGGAGTCCAGGGAGCGCGTTAATATATGGAATCCTGTCACGCATTTTCTCTTATCTCCATATTTTTTTTTATGGAATCGGTCACTAAGCATCATCTGCAGTAACTTTTTTTTTTTTTTTTTACACACCACACACACACACATATATATATAAAACAGCTCAGTTTCAGTGCAAATAATATTGTATTAAATTGATCCAGAAGTCAAGTTTCGCAATACAATATTTACAGCAGGGCCATCAAATGGTAGGAAATGTGACAAAAAAAACACCCCCTCCACTCTTGCGTGGGCCCCCCCCGTGGGAACACGGCTCCAGATTTTAATTAAAGACTGGCTGAGCATCGAACCACTGCCTCATCGGGTTGGATCAGACAGAATAGCAACACTCAGCTATTCTTTTGAAACCAGAGGAGGTGTCTGATGAAAGAATATACTATACATATGTTTTTTTTTATGCTGCAGGTTTTTCAGGGAAGTCTTTTTTGGAAGTCTAAGCCAGACACATTCTCAGCAGGCCATGAATCGAAAATGACTGAATTTTTTGTCTCTCTCACAAACAGGTGAACTCCCTTTGGGAGCCAAGTCCTTTCCGTTTCCACAGAATGTCAGCGTGCTAATGCGATACTAAAAAAATGCGATATTATAAAAAAAAAAAACAAAGAAGCACCTGAGAACTGATTATGCTCATGTCTAAGTGTTGTTAACACTCTGACTTACTGGGGTTTCTTTTACCCTGAACTGGATGGAAGATATTTGTTTTATGACAGTCATTCTCAATTGGCAAGACATATGGTCCTATGTGAATTGGCCAAACTCCACAGTAAGTGAAATGATGACTTTCTCTAGGAGGGAACTCCTTTTGGGACAAATGTAGCTGCGTAGCGAAAGCTTGCACTTGTTAAATGCAGATTAATCTACAGCGATGATAAAAAGGAAAAAAACATCCCTCTAGCAGGTTTTTCAAGTCTTTTTCAGCTTTGCAAGGTCCCTCAGTGACTGTTGGAAATATCGTTAAAAAAAAAAAATAAAAAATTTCTTTCGGTTCTTCTGCCTCCTCAGTTTTTTTTTTTTCTTCCTTTTTTGACCGTGACAGTTTAAAGAGCCAATTTGATCCTTTCTGGTGTTTATTCTTCTGTGAAGAATGTAAAGCTGGATCTTGGCAGTGTAAAATGTACAGTGCTTTTCGTTTCAACACAACCGGCCCACTTGTGTTTGACCGTCTCTTGTGATGGAGCTGGGGATGTGTCATCATCCTCATCCTAACAGACGGACTCTGTGGACATCCTGCGACTCTCTGAGCTATGACGTGAAACGTCCCTCACATCAGCCATAATGTGAAACACAGCCGAACCAGAAGAACGATCAGCACGCGTATCCGTAAAGCATAAACTGTTTACGCTAAATGCAAATGCACACAGATCAGTGGGAAAAGGAGCCCACGCCCTTTGGTGAAGAACTACAAAGCAACACAACACGCAAAGTAACACGCCATCACGCTAAAACATCTGGAGTTGGACACGGGTTGTCATGTATGAAAGGTTGAGGAGCGCACGGAGAGAGACACCTGGGAATAGATGTAATCAGTCTGAATTTATGCCCCCTCTTCTGTGCAGGCCCGTTTCAGGTGCTGATTTCACGGCGTATATGGATCCAGTCAGATGTGGTTAAACAAGCCGTCATTCTGTGCCTGAGGGGACTGGGAACCAGCAGGCACTGGCTTAAGCGGTGGAGATTGGTAGGCACAAAGAGTACGGAGCTCGGCTCCGTGCGGAAGCCAAAGAGTGTGTGTGTGCGTGTGTGCGGCGTGTTATATGAGAGATAGTTCACGGATGGTTCAGGGCCAGAGATTTCTATGTCCATAGATTGATTGATCTTGAATCCAACTTGGGACCACATGGGCGGTGACTGAAGGTTGCACTGGTTCTTCGTTCACAGGGGAGAAAAGAACACTCCTCACCAGGAGTGCCGACAAGGACTCTGACAATTGATTTTCTTTTTTTTTTTCGTTTTCCCGACCATTTGTGGGTACGAGAATAAAAGCGCATGGGCTACAAATGATTTCAAATGGTCAAAATGAAATACCATGTGAGTTTTGTTACAAAATAAGATGAGTCAAATGTTACATTCATTTCTCTTTTTGGGAAATGGCTGGGAACCAGTTTGGTCTATTTGGCACAGTGAGCAAGTTCGGTTTTCTGATAACATTTTTTGTGCCTCGATTCCAGCTACAGTATATCTTGTTTAGTCATTAGCTGAGTTTTCGAAGTTCCCCTTCTACGTGTCTTATAAAGTGATTGGTTCTCTCGCTTTTTTGCCCGCGTCTCTGTGTTTGACCGTCCAACTGCACGCAATCTTGTTGAGTTTCGGCAGTCACCTCAGTGTAGGTGAGTGAAATTACTGCACACCTCCTCCGACACGTGTGAAACCAATTATCGCATTTTTCCCCCTGCATCGCAAGCTTGCTTAGCATTGCAAACGGGGTCTTAACAGATGAACACTGTTTGCTTAAAAACATCTGTAACCACAGAGCCGACTGATTGTCTGTGAACGCCATTAAGTGAGAGGTCATGAATAGATCTGTGTCACACTCTTACCACCCAGTTGAGTTTCCTTGACCCTCTGTCCACAGCTAGCGAGCGTTGTGTGTTTTTTTTATAATGTCCTTGCTCACTATGAGAAAAAAAAAACACCAAAACACTGTGTTGGATAGGAACCAAGCTAAACAGATTCAGAATGAGGATGAGTAGAAACATCAGGTTATTGAAAAGACAGAATAAGTCTAAGAAGAAAAATAATCTCTCAGCCAGACTATCCAAACTGGATCTTCGTTTGCACTCTGCGAGCCCGTGAAGCTCTGCTCTGTCCCACAGGAAACTGGTTTTTAACTCTGGTATCATCTCATCTCATCTCATCTCAACGTTATTTGTATTCTTATGATGTGTTTGTCATCGATGCAACGTCACCATTTTTTTTATGGATCCTACCTCAAAACACTTGTCTCCGCATTCGGTCTGTGTGTTTTTTTTTTTTTTCTCGAATCTTCAGAGACGTGGCTTTGACACCCTCAGCAGGCGGATCGATACCCAGTCAATGCGAGAGCTTAGAACAAAGTGCCCTCAGAGGAAGATGGCCCGGAGCTGCCCTCCGTCCCTGTTCTTCATCACTTCGTTTGGCCGAAAAACAGCCACCAGCCGACGCTTCAGTGCCGTTCTGAGAGAAATTTCCACGGTATTATTATAAATATAAAGACGGATCCCCTTATGCTTATTTCAAACGTGTACTGAAGAGGACTCCAGGGCATAGAATGGAGACTTGAATGGCTTCGTGTTTTAAGTTTTTAAGAGAGCAGGAATGTGGAGACTGACGCCAGGAATGGATTTGACTGTGAACTTCTAAAGGAACTTGGTCTCGGACATGATTCTAGAAGTTTCCTGCACCAAGCAATAAAATCAAACATACCGTGCTCCTTGTGCAATACATATTAACCAGTAACTCTATTCCAAATCCTTGTACCTTTGACTTGAAACATCACTGAGTATTAATAAACTGAATAAGAACTTTGTCAAAAGTTTTCCTGTCTGTCTAGTTTTCAGAGGAAGCTAGTCTAGACACAAGTTCCGCTGAACAACAGTGAAACATCAGTACGTTTTGTGCATGATACCGTACTGTTTAAAGATGTTTGGTCTATTATGCTTTTTGTCATAATCTCACAACCAGTTATGGTTGCTGTAAAATATGCTCCAGGGCTTCAGTACTTTAAAACTTTCGTTAAAATTTGACTCTGCAAACGGCTTTAGAGGCTTTCTGTCGGGTTGGAAACATTTCTCTCGAGTAAACAGTCAACGAAACCAGACCTTTGTGCTGGTTTTTGGGCCAGCGTTATCTGGATAATGATACTCGTGCTCCTGCGCGAGCTGCATTCGTTTCGGCGGCCTCTGTTTCCATGCCAACGAGGAGCCTCTGCTGCAACTTTGCAATACGATAAACACAAAAGCCTGATTATGGATTTCATGCCCATCGCACCGTCATTGATCTCCTGTTCTTTTGAGAGGCTGAGAATGCAGAATAGATTGAACAAGGTGATTTCTTTCTTTCTTTCTCTCTTTCTTTTTCCTTCTTTCTCTCTCTCTTTTTTTTTAGCACCTCGTGTTTGGCATGTTATTCAAGCGTTGAAACAAGACCTGACACTTAAGACGCCTATTATATTGATAAATTCATTTCAAGGAGGTGATAAGATTGCTCACTTCTCTGCAGAATTCTCTCTCTCTCTCTCTCTCTCCTCTATCTCTCACTGTTTTTCTCCTTTTGTTCTTTTTTTTTTTTGCTTTCTGTCTGTCACTCTTCCTCTCTTGTGTTGTAGAGTTCATGATGTAAGAGTATCATCTTTCCATTTCATTGTGTCACAGTCAGTGATAGGTATTGAACTGATATGATTCAGGTACGAAGAGAGAGAGGGAAAGAGAAAGGAGGGAGAGAGAGAGCGAGAGAGAAAAGAAAAGAAAAACCTTGAGCCTTTTTTCCTCAGCTCTTTTGTGGTTATTGCCTTTGACAGGACACTGCCCACATAACTCAATCTTGTCAGCGCACAAATTGAAGGCCCTGAAGAGGGCTTTTACCGTTGACCTGTGTTTCCCCGAGTCTGCCGGATCACGAAATGGTACAGGCCTCTACCTACAGGCATGTACTGGACCCTGAGAAAGAATTCATCACCGCGGTATCGCTTCCGCTGCAGCAGTGGCGGAATTCCGAAGCCACGAGCGAGAGCGGAATGAAAGAACTCGCCGTTTTGCGTTGTAGGCCCCCCGCCCCATCATTGCTGAAGCGCGAAAATTAATTGTTTTTCAGTCTGCTGTTGGTACGCGTCAGTAGGCGGATCCATCCGTCTTTGAAGCGGCTTCTGTAATTTGGCAAGAACATTTTTTTCTTTTCTTTTTTTTCTTTTTTTGATTAATTTGGTGCCATAGAAAGCCAGGGAAGAGTGAAGAGACAGATCTGGCAGACTCATGGTGTTCTGATCCTTTACTCCAACGTCACTAACTTTGTAATAATTGAGCTATAGAAATGACTTACGGGACACGTATTTTTTACTGAGCCCATAAAATGACAGTTAAATCTTCCCGGGGTGTTTTTTTTTCTGTCTTATTTTGCAATGCCTTGTCAACGTACCTCAAGGATTCAGCAGATCCTGCTGTTATAGTATGGATTTTTCTGCCTTTGTTATGTTAGCCACGTAGCATAGCATTAGCGGATTAGCTATTCCCGAAAAAGCCATCCAAATGATTACACGATTAAATGATTTTTTTTTTTTGTCTCTCTATGTGGAACAGTTCAAATTCAACATTTTAAATGGATATGTTTCGTGGGATGTGAGAACGGTTCGTTACTGGCCCTAATTAGAAGACGTCACAACACTTAATCTTGTGCGACATGGATGTGGTCTTAAAAGCTGAGAATTGTTCGGTTGCCAGAGTTTTCTTGTAAGAGTAGTAACTTACATTAGCGACAAGTCGTCGTGATTAACAGACTAATTTGCATCGTCCGCTGACTGCTAATGACGGTTTAGGTTGAGATCAATATTACATTTTTTCCCCCCCACAGCCTATGCTGTGTGGGTGGCATAATTGGTGACATCCTTTAAGTGAATTAATAACGTGAATAGATCCTTGTTTCTCCTGCAAGACTGCAGTGAAATCTGAGACTGACCTGTTTACAAACTCAAGGCCTTTATCAGATTGCAGTTTATGGTATCAGATAATGCTTTCATTGCAACCTATCTATCTATCTATCTATCTATCTATCTATCTATCTATCTATCTATCTATCTATCTATCTGTCTATCTATCTAGCTATCTATCTCTCTTTCTATCTATCTGTCTCTCTGCTGCTCGGTCTGTCTGTTGATTTGTCTTTCCCGCTCTCTGCCTGTCTATTTATGATTATGTCTATGAGGACTCATTGGAGGAAGACGGGTCGCAGTGCTGCTGTATAACTCTACAGAGCCTCGTGAGCAATGTGAATGTGTACAACCTGTACGGTTGTGTAAAAATTGACTTAAACTTACAGAATACAGAGCCTAGCTTCTACAAGGCTGTCTTGTGAAATTGGTTTTTTTTTTGAGGAGGGTGGAGGGGGTGGGCTGGGCATGGGGTGGGGGGGAGAGAGAGCGAGAGAGAGAGAGAGGGCGAGAGAGAGAGAGAGAGAGAGAAAACAGCTTGCGTTAAAGTGGCATTATTGAGTGTGTATACTACCAGGGAAAAAAGAAACTACGCTGACTATATAAATGGATGGGCATAGTTTTACAGTCGAGTCAGCAGTGAAGTGGGAATTGTGCCGTCCGACTCTGGAATTACATCGTGTCCTCGGCAAGACTGGAGATGCGACTTGAAGGACGGAGGGGGGTTGGGGGGAGCTTGCTGGAAAAATGTAATTTTCTCAGCCAGATGGTCTCATCTGGCAAAGGAAGGCCCCTGCCTCAGAGTAGAGCAAAGCAGAGCTGTTTATTCCCTCTAGCCTTCCTGGAAAGAGAGAGAAACAACTCAATTCTGCCTATGACTGCTGCCTTTCCCTCTAACAAACACATTCCTCTTCAGACACGCTGGCATGTGGCTCGGCCCATGTCTCCGGTGAAGAAAAACACATATGTGCATTGTGGTTTTTTTTTTTTTTTTGGATAAGAGCAGAGTTTAACAGAAAATATAACAGTAGAAACTTCATATATAAATAAATAATGGTGGCTACTATTATATTTTCTGAAACTGCCACTATTTTTTTTTTCATTATATATATGAAGTTGGGGTGAAAGCCACCAAATACAACAAGTTAAAAAGAATAAGACAACAGCAAACATTTAGTCAATTAGTACGCAAGCAATAACGTGTGAAAACATAAAACACTGCTATTTCAAGCTTTAAAGTTGAATTTGTGAATTTGTGCATATTCATGAGGTAAACATAAGTATTTTAGTGTATATACAGGATTTAGACCTTCAGTAGCGTGTGACATTTGCATGGTGTATTTAGCAGAAGGGCATCAGATATTCACTGATTATTTTATCTTTGGTGTTTGAGGTAGCATTAGACAGAGTGGTATTAGAGGCATTAGTTCCTGATATCCCCTGTGGGGTGTGAGGTGATCTCATGTAAGCCGTATCCATGGAAACCGCCTTCGGTTCCCCCTGTATTCTTGATTCATCGCGATGATAATCTTGTTTCCGCAATGTTTGCATTTCTGAAACTATTATCTCTCAAAAACTTGATCATTAACACCTCTCCCTCTCTCTCTCTCTCTCTCTCTCTGCTTGCTGTGCATTTGACAGCAAACAAAGTGAGCAAACTGAGTTGTGTTTTTTTTTTTTTTTTTTATTCCACAAAACTTCATCAAAGAGAATTTCTCATTTAAGAAACACGTTGAACGACAACAAAAAAAGGCTTAATGGGATGAATTCGGTGAAAATATATCCTGTTTCTAATTTTCTCAACCCCCTTGGCTTAGTGAAGGATTTTATGCACTAATATCCACCAAAGGGAGTACCGGCTGCATAGAACAAAGTCGCCTACATGTTAAAAAAATGTCACCAAGGCCTAACCAGGAACGGCGGAGACCTTCCTTGAGTGAAGTTGTGGGACTCTGGGATCACCTTGTTTCCGTTTGTCTGAGGAATTTGAATCGGTTTTCCCTCTTACTGTCTGCAGGTTCTTTTGGCCTCACCTCCGGCATACGTGCAGCTTTCGGCAGCTGGTATCGTTATGAGACTGGGACGTCTCCACTGGATCTGGCTCTCCACGGCTGGCGCTAGTGAGGTAGTGAACGATCTGGAGTAGAGACAGAGAGAGAGAGAGAGAGAGAGAGAGAGAGAGAGAGAGAGAGAGCAGATGTAACAGGCGAGCTGTAACACCGCTGCAGTGCTGTGCTGTGCTGTACGGGTTTGATAGAGGACGACATCCAGGGCTCCATTTACCGGGGGGCTTTCATATACTCGTGGCCTCATTAACTTATGGACAGTGTTTCGGCATTCGCACCCAGGCACCCAAAAAAGCAAAAAAAAAAAAAAAAAAAAAGAGGCTACAAACTGCTTTTGAGTGTTGGAGAGGTTGGGGACTCCATCCAACCAAATCTATATTACAGAGACTCTCCTCATTTTTAATACTACCTGTAGCTGAAACCTGACTCTTTGTTAAAAACAACAACAACAACAACAAACTCACATCTAGTTCACACCTGTCTCTACCTCAGTGTTTCTCGTTCAAACCTGCCTCTGATTCAGACCTGTTTCGTTTACAGCTGTGCTGCTTCTAACCTAAAGACATCTTTGCATCTAGTCAAAGAAAATTTCAGACAGACCTTCTTCCAGTTGAAATCTGTCTCTATTTGCTGCAAAGATTTGGCTGTATAAGACACATTCTGTATGACTGCACAAAGATGAGTGACTAATCAATGCATCTGTGTGATATGCACTCATGGAATTTCTTTTTTTGGGGGGGGGGGGCAGCTTCACATATAAGCAGACTGCTTTTCATTGAGTCTCCATCCATGAAGCCTTTTCCTCCAATCCTTCTCAGAGGCCCTTTCCTTTCTCCTCGGCTAATGACTGTGCCAGGGATCCTCTGGAGAGCAGGGTCAGGGTTTACTACCTTTGGCCAGGTCAGAGGGCTACACACAGAAACGATAGATACATAGACTTCATTACTCTAAATCCACACACACACACACACTCTATCTGTTTAGTCCAACATATTTGTTTTCGACTTTTGTTTAAATCTATCAAGTGGGTATCACCGGCTGTAAATTCTCGCATTCTTTAACTCAGTGCAGTCATGCATCTGTAAACACACAATGACTGTACATAAGAAAATAATTACACTTCCTGGCCCTCAGCCCTCAATTTATCAAAACACAATGGCACAGCTGCCATGTTCAAATGAATGGATGCGCGGTGCACATGATTTTCTAAGAAATAAACAAAAGCGGCCACTTCATTTTAGACGTAATGTCCCTAGGTTCAGAACAGCCGCTCAAAGAAAAAAAAAAAGAAGAGGAAAAGAAAAAAATAACAGACCTCTGCTAAAAATGCAGACTGTCCTCCCTGTCGCTCTTTTACGAAGGGGGATGGGGTGTGTGTGCGTGGGGGGGAGGGGGGGGTGTCAGGCTGCCCTTGCCAAATTAAAAACGCACTAGTGGAATTCTAAAAATGGACAATCCTACGAAGGCTTGAGCCCCACATTTACTGTGAATTTTCCATTTTAATAACTGAGATTTCTTGGGAACAGAGCCTTCATTGGGGTTTAGGACCACAAAAACTAACCTACCAACCAGCCAACCAGCCAACCGACCAAACAAACAAACAGACAACCAACCAAAACATGAACTGATTGTAAGACTATGAAACACAACATCGACCAACAGTGCACAAACCTCATTGTTATTGTGATTAATATTAATATATAATAGCTCAGACTGAGATCACCATTATGAATACTCATTAATAATATTGTTATTATGACTCAACTAATATATGCATCCACAGCTGTACATTACTAATGCCCTATATTTTCTATAATAACATAATCCATCCCAAGTAACCTGCTCTCAAGAAAAGGATTACAAAAAAAAAAACTGGCATTCAAAAATAAATAAATAAATAAATAAATAAATTTTAAAAAAGCTGAAAGCTACAGTGTGTAATAAGTTCTGAAATAAGTTTATCCTAATGGGTGGTTATTTTTTCTTTGTAGCAATTTATTTTATTGGACTTTTCATGGGGAAATGCAGCAGTAGTTATTCTAGTCCCCAAGGTTCCCGAAGTCCAGATAAAATGAACAGTGTCCAATCTGAACGTATTTACAATGCGCAGGGCATTTGAGGACAACAAATGGAAAAATTTAAGTTGCAATTTGGGAGGTAATACTTGGGCTATAATGCTACTCTATGGGCCCGTCAATGGGAAGCCAATGACCATCCTTTGCAGGCTTTTTAATCTTTTACAGATTCATACTGTGGAAATGGTTCGTGCCTATTCTGAGAGGTTTGTCTTTACGTGTTAGTGTTTGCCTTGTGTGCTAATGAATGTAATTATTCCAACCTGCGGCGATGTTTGCCGTTGCTTGCTTTTAATGCACTTCACAAAGTTCTGCGGTATCAGCTTGTCTCAAGCAGATATGTTTTAATCAGATCTTCTCGCTGAAGATTTTACCACGAAAACACCGACAAATGTTTTCCGGAAAAGAGCAAGATAACTTTGTCGGAGCGTCGACAATTATCTTACACAAAACCTCGGTTCTGGTTATGGGTTTAGGGAAGGAGATCAAAAGGTCTTTCATTTCAATTTCGTTAAATGCTTGTCAAACAATTTCTCTCCCAGAAAGATCCGACGAAGCAGCTTGCGCGGCTTGTTGAAAACGGAACATCGGTGAAAATTGACAGCGAATTAGAAATCGGATATTGTCATCGTCAGAGGAGCTCGAAGGAACGGGTCTCGAGGGGCTTCCTCCTAATCACTGCAAATGTCAAATGAAAACACTGCAGTTCGTCTCTCTCTCTCTCTCTCCCCCTCCTGTTAACACATGCACGACCCATGAATCATTCACTAGTGAAAAGAGCATGACACACACGCACAATTTGTAATATTAATTTTGCCCACTATGCCAGTCCTGGCATCAGATTACTGTCTTGTCAGTACAGCGAAGTCCCCGTGACCTTCCGTGTCGTTAGTCAGATTAATACCATGGCCGGGCCTGCCTTCAACGCCTTCGCGTCTCCGTCTACATGGTATTAACGACATGTCAGTCTGGCCACATCTTGTCGTTCTTCCTTAAGACAGCATAATAATGACACACTAGTAAGCCATCAGAAAATGAACGAGAGAGAGCGCACGCTGAAAATCAACGACAGCTGAAATTCAACCGAAGCAATTTAAAACGTGCACGCTACACGCTGGTCGTTGGGCTATAAACAGCTATATCTGAGACAGGTGGTCTAAACTGACTCATTAAAACATAGGGTTTATCTGATGCTTCGCTCATTTATCACTAACACGTTCTCCCGACTACACGGTCTCCCACATAGTTAATATTCGCTGAATCTAGAGCACATGCTGTAATTGGTCCCCTCGTGATTCTTTGGTGATATAATGATTGGGATATGGGAGAGGACTTCCTTTCCTAACCTACATTTATATAAACAAATATTTCAGTTTTTTCTTGTTGCATTTTTTTTTATAGCATCACGAGTTCCTGTTTTCACACATTTAAACAAACAAAGGCCCTCAACGGAAAGCCTTGCTCCTATTAACTTAAGAGGGATACTTAGGAGTGTAAGATTTAAATTGCCTATTGGTGCTTGCGAAGCACACACTAAAAAACAACCCCAAACAGAGGCAGCTAAGCCTCTTTATTTAGGGAAATTAGACGGTAGCCTCCTGTTTTTTTTATGTTAAACCCACAAACACTCTTTCTCTCTTTCTTTAATTTTTTTTTCTCAGCTATTTCTCGTCTACTTTCCTCATCCTGTTTCATTTATTTTCGTTTAAATTTCGTTTTCCTTTTAAATTAATATTTTGATTTGAATTTACAGTAGCAGTGGTTTATTCATACACTCTCCAGCACTCCCTGCAGATGTACATGAGAGACATTTCAACATGAGAATGAAAAAAAAAGAAAAAAATCTCCTTGGGAGGTACGCTAAGAGGGCTGTAATGGGGTTAAAAGGAGACCCCTTTCACTGCAAGGCTGCGAGGAGCATTCCTATCCTGCACCCAGAGTCATTTTTACTGAATATAACCGTACCCTAAGAAAACCCGTCTCAGTTTCACTGAATATAACCGTACTCTAAGAAAACCCATTTCAGTTTCATGAGGAGCAAATGGGATGTAAATCCAGCCTGTGTCTTTTCGAAGGTGATTAGGGCGGGGCTAGTGGCATGGCAGCATGAACAGGCGTGGGAAGAGGAGCGGAAACAGGTAAGACGCTTGAGTCGTCGGGTTAGTGCAGCAGACGGTTTCGTGCAGCAATCTCACAAAGACAGGCAGATACTGCCAGAGCTGCAGCCCCCACTGTGCACAGAGCGTCTCTGTGAGTTTACTGCCTGCAGAGTGAATGGGAGGGTGAGAGAGAGAGAGAGAGAGAGAGAGAGAGAGAATTTATCTGGTGCTGTTTGTGTGTGTGTGTGTGTGTGTGTGTGAGAGAGAGAGAGAGAGAAATGTATCAGGTGCTGTATGAGTGTGTGTGTGTATGTGTGTGTGAGAGAGAGAGAGAGAGAGAGAGAAAGAAATGTATCAGGTGCTGTAAGTGTGTGTGTGTGTGTGTGAGAGAGAGAGAGAGAGAGAAAAAAGAAATGTATCAGGTGCTGTAAGAGTGTGTGTGTGTGCGTGCGTGTGTGTGTGTGTGTGAGAGAGTGTGTCAGGTACTGTGCGTGTGTGTTTGTGTGTGTGTAAGAGACAGGGAGGGAGAGTGAAAATGAGGGATGGAAAAAGAGAGAAATCCTGATTTAATATTTCGACTTTGAGCGGAGATCATCCTGTAGTCATGCCGTAGCTGAAATTAAATTGGTGTGTCACATTTCATTTCATTATGCTACCCTGCTAGCATGCTAATTATTAAAGGGGAACCATTTTGAAGTGGGTTCTTAAACTGGAAACGGACAAAGCTGCTATGAAGGATTCAGAGTGTCAAAATAAAAACACAAACAAATGAAACTAAAGACATTATTGAATACTTCAACAAATAAATGAACCCAAATGCCCTTACTGACTGCAAGAATTAGCTGATATATCACTGACATCCGCTGCCTCGCTGGAGTGGATGAAAATGAATAACCTCATTCTGGCATTTACACACTGCCTGGCCAAAAAAAAGTCACACACTCTAATATTTCGTTGGACCGCCTTTAGCTTTGATTATGGCGTGCATTTGCTGTGGCATTGTTTCGACAACTTTATGTAACCTCACAACATTTATTTCTGTCCAGATTTACATTAATTTTCGGCTGAGATCTTGTTGACGACGGGAGAGTCTAACCACTCCATAAAGTCTTCTCCAGCGCATCCCAAAGACTGTCAGTGGGGTTAAGGTCAGGACTCTGTGGTGGCCAATTCATGCGTGAAAATGATTCCTCATGCTCCCTGAACCACTCTTTCACAATTTTAGCCCGATGAATCTTGGCATTGTCGTCCTGGAATATTCCCACGCCACCAGGAAAGAAAAAATCCCACTGATGGGATAACCTGGTCATTCAGTACAATCAGGTACTCAGCTGACTTCATTTTATTGCCACATAACGTTGCTGAGCCTAGGCCTGACCAATAGAAGCAACCCCAGATCATAACACTGCCTCCAGAGGCTCCAAACAGCAACTTTTTCTATGGCCAGGCAGTGCGTATTTAAAAAGATCTTCAAAACCATAAATGAGTCAAGGCATGCATGTCTCTTCAGTACTGATGATATTTTTGCTGGTTGGATTGAAGTCGTAGATTGTGGATGACGGACGATGTCCGGAAACGTCCGAACGTGTGGACGTTTTTTTTGGGGGGGGGGGGGGGGTGCACTCCATGTAAATCACAGCCAACCCCCCCCCCCCCCCCAGAGGGCAGAAACTCTGAATTCTTTTATTCTAAGTGAGTTATCACGCAACAGCTCGTGTCAAAACGGAATCACTTAGTTGATCCGAAAAGACAATTCCTTACGAGGTTTCCCAAAAGCACGCTTGCTCTAAATGCATCTTTTAATGAGAAAGCGTCCCTCAGCTTCCCAGAACTGTCATAACCACTGCAGGATTCTTCGCTTCCACTAATACCACAGCACATTTCAGACCATCATCGCTCGCTTGGATTGGCGTCCCTGCGGAAGGAAGCCTCACAAAATCAAATTATCTCTCTTTTTTATTACAGTAGCGAAGCCAGACTGAGAATGCGGGTTAGGAAACATTTTTTTGTTTACCCATTGAGGGAGAGCATGTGTGTGTGTGTGTGTGTGTGTGTGTGTGTGTGTGTGTGTGCGTGTGTGTAGGCGGGGGCGGGTGGGGGGCGGGGGACTGAAAGAAGAGTGTAGTGCTCTTGGACTGGACCGTTTTTAGCCACGCTGGCAGTGGCTTCCATCAGACAGTCACGGTGAGGAAGTGGCATGGTGATGAAAGCTAGAGGAAAGAGATGAAGCCTTGCCGCAGACTTCTCCAGCAAGCACTAAAAGGCCAGGAGCAGATGAGAGAGCATGGAGTGTGTGTGTGTGTGTGTGTGTGTGTGTGTCTGTGTATCTGTGTCTGTGTCTGTGTCTGGGGAGAGGGAGAGAGAGAGAGAGAGAGGAGTTTTAGAGTAAACAGAAAAGTCTACAGCTTCCCTTCAGAAGAAGTGACTTGTGTGTGTTTGTGTGTGTGTGTGTGTGTGTGTGTGTGTGTGTGCATTTTAGAATGCACAGAGAGTTTCACAGCCCTCTAGTACCGAGATGAACATGAGATGAAGTAAGGGGTGTGTGTATGTATGTGTGCATGTGTGTGTGTGTATGCGTGAGAGAGAGAGCGTGAGAGAGAGAGCGAGACCAGGGGTGGCATAATCAGGGTGCAGTGTGCTGCCACCAGCGACATTATAAAGAGACGGAGAGAGAGAGAGAGAGAGAGAGAGGGGAAAAAAATCAATCTGGCGACGGCTCGTCCAAACTACTGAGCGATGATCACCCTCGCCGCTCGAGACAAGCTGATAAAAACTTCACGCGTGGCTTCACACGTCACCAAGGGCGACAGGCCGGAAGAGCCCGACGCCGCTGCTCATCCTTTTTCCGAGGAGCCATCTGGAACCTTCCGCAGCTGCGTCTAGCGGAGGGGCACAGACGTTCCGACAGCAACCCCGTAGCTGCCTCGCTTCGCTGGTGGAGGCACGCCAAAACAGCCTCCGCTCTGGCACGGGACGGTCGGGCGGCACGGTTTCCACATCCCCAGCACCGTACTGAGCTAACCCAAAACTCTCCCCCTATGGCCTAAGGATCCCTTCTCCTTCAACCCCTAGATGGCACTAGAGACTCAGCCTGAGTCCTGACTTGTCTTGAGGTTCAATCATTAATGCCCGTCTGCACAAATATAGCTTGTTTTTTTGATTGCGTATTAATGAAACTGCACAGAAGACAGTCTGAGCGCTGTGGAAAGTTATATGAGCTGATAAAGATCTGTCAATGTATTTTCATATTTGCTAAGACTTCAAAATATCACCAGCTTAAGACTTTTTATGGAGAGTGATTGCCTCTGGCTGCTCTGTGTCTGAATGGCTTAGGTTTTTGTCACACTATCAGTTTGGCTAATTCAGGTGAAGTTTACTGTCTGAGAATAGGAGGAACTGCATAAAAGTTAGGATGAAGAAAAGCGTCAGTTTTCATCGCTCCTGGAACGCTTACGATGATCTCTACTGACACTTCCATAATTCACCGTCAGAGAGTGATTCATCTGATCAATACGACGGAAAGGTTAATACCCGCAGAATCAAATCATTTGTTTGGTCGCTACGACAACCATCTGTCTTGGAGGTTATTAAGGTCACCTTTTGGTTACTAAACTATCTAGTCTTCCTGACGAGGTGAGGGAGATTAAAGCTGATCGTAGGAAAACCAGGCTAGTCAGTTAGGAGAGAACCAGGATTGCTTCTGTTTTTTGGCCTCTTTAAGGAGCCTTGTCAGCGTCCCGGGCTGGGGCAGGACACCTGCAGAGCGGGCTGGCGGCTGTGAGGAGGGCTGGGGTTCTGGTAAGCGTGACGGGCAGCCAGCCAGTGAAACTTAAGCCTCTGTGTTTTGTCATGGTTGGCGTTACTACATGGAAGCAGGAGATAAGACGGAGCCAGGATACTAAGCTTGTTGACAACGAAAGAGAGAGAGAGAGAGAGAGGGAGGGAGAGAGAGAGAGAGAGAGAGAGAGTGAAAGAGAGTTAGAGTATGTGAGAGATGGAGAGAGGGGAAGGGAGAGGAAAGGAGAGGGGGAGGGAGTGAATGAAAGAGAGAGAGAGAGAGAGAGAGAGAGAGAGGGAGAGGGAGAGAGAGAGAGAAGGAAACTGCACAGAGAAAGAGAGACAAAAAGGAAAGAGACAGCCAGAGAGAGAGAGAGAGTGAGAGTGAAAGAGAGTTAGAGTATGTGAGAGAGACAGCAGTGAGAGATGGAGAGAGGGGAAGGGAGAGGAAAGGAGAGGGGGAGGGAGTGAAAGAAAGAGAGAGAGAGAGAGAGAGAGAGAGAGAGAGAGAGAGGGAGAGACGGAGAGATGAGGAGATACAGGATGGGAAAGGACAGAGAGAAGCAGATGAGACGCGCTGGTATTCATGGAACGGAGACAGTGTTTTAGGCAATGATGAGGAGACAATGAATGTGATTGGCTAGACAAAAGAAACAATAAGGTTTGCCCCTCCCACATCTAAAATGGGGCAACTCCCAATAGAACACCATCAGAAACAAAAGGATGGAACAGTAACTTAAAGATTCTCAGCATTACCTGTCTATGTATTCACAGAATGCTTTTCAGTGAGTCACATCCATACTTACTAAGTAATAATATGATGCAATATTTGAAGTCACATTATGAGGAAACCTTGAAAATATTTCCTGCCCTCTCTTAGGTAAAGATCCTTTTTAATGTAACGTCAGGTGGGTGGGTTTGATAATGGATCTTTGTCTGGTGTGTCAATTGAACCCTGCCTCATTTGACTGGCGTGCTAATTTATCCCTCCTCAACTGTTCTTCTCATCAAATGAATCAATTTAAAGCTGCACAGTCATTACTGGTACAGAGAACAGAGCAACACACACACACACACACACACACACATAATATAGTATCTGACTTGTGAAGTGCTCTTGGGAGACACTCAGGATACAATAGTAACGCATTAATAAGACCAGCACACTGTGAGACAGACCACTGAGGGTCATATAAATATATAATGTGTGTTATTGGTTCTCTGTGTGTGTGTGTGTGTGTGTGTGTGTGTGTAGCAGAGTGTGTGTTTGGCTGCGCTTAGTGGCGTGTGCAAGTGTTTATGCATCATAGTCACGTCCTTCCTGTCTTTGGAACCACACAGCACAAATACACAGAGAGGCAGTCTGTGTGTGTGTGTGTGTGTGTGTGTGTATGCTTGAGTGTGCATGCACATGCATGTATATGTGTACCTCTGAATGTGTGCTTGTCTTTGTGTGTGTATAGACTGTGGCCTCTGTGCATGCCTGTGGGTGTGTGTGTGTGTGTGTGTGTTTGAGCACTGAGCGAGGGTAAGTGTGTGATTACATGCTGTTTACCATGACTAGGCCTTAAGCAAAGAGGAGGCTCCATGCTAGACTAAGACAGGGGGACTGTCAATTAGAGGCAAGATTCCTCTCCTCCCTACAGGAACCAGACCTGGGCAGAGGCACATGTCCCCCCGGCATGAGCACGGCACAGACCGGGAGAGGTTCATCAAAGCCCCTGCATTTCTCTCTCTCCCTCTGTGTGTGTGTGTGTGTGTGTGTGTGTGTTTTAGGACCTTTAAGTGGACCATGCCTGCTCTCTGTCAGGCTTACACAACCTCCCAAGCGTCTGGTTTATTTTCACCTTCTAAACTGCGTAATGAGCATCCCTCTCTCTCTCTCTCTCTCTCTCTGTTTCTTTCATTCTCTCACCGCTCTCTGCAGTATCACAGCCCTGAGAGGGGAAACACACACTAATTGACAGACTGGAGAAAGAATAAAACAACAACAACAACAACAACAACAACAACAAAAAACAAAACCAAAAAAAAAAAAAAAACCCCTCAAAAAACCCAACGACAACACAGCAAACCAAATTTCCATTGAGCAATTTAAATGCCGTGTTCCGGTTTGTGGTTGCTATGGTCTGATATTCTCCCACCACAAAAGCCATTAAAATGGAAGAAATGAACGACAAAAGGAGAAAAGGATACAGACAGCGAGCAGTAATTCATACCTGAGGAATACAAAGGCGGATTTTTTTTTTTTTTCCCTTTTTCCTCCTGCGGCGTGTGTCATTGCTATATTTCGGGTGAAGACCTTTTATTGATGCTTATGCTCCCATGTTAAAAATAATGAAGGCATTATTCACAACCTCTTCCAAACGAGCTCATTAATTTTGGATTAGAGCGTTAAATTGCAACTAACAAACTAAATTACGGACCAAAAGGCAGACCAGGGTCACTCTTTTTTTTTTTTTTTTCCTAAGCCATTTTTTCTCCTCTCCATTTACTGACTGTCTCTATGGGCAAAAATTGAGCTGTGTGTGTCATTTAGAAATAGATATATTTCTTTAATCTAGAATCACTTAGACTGAACAACCATGTATTATGTACATAGCAGTGGTTAACCTGACAGAAGCTTTGTTTTTTTTATTGGTACATCCAACAGACCTGTGAAAACCAAAACTGAATAAGTTATTGAAACCATTACAACTATTACATTAAAAAAAAGAGAGTTGTAGATTTTGTCCTAATACATTGTCTTAATATCGAGCTTTCCACAAGACTTTAACTTTATTGTGTGAAGTTACTTATATTCAATGATGTTTTCTCCTGAAACGACTGTCATTAAATGAAAACAAATGAAAATTAAAAATGAATGATTAGTTATATCAAAAAGTACAACTCTATTTGTTTTATTTCCTTGGCCAGTATTAAGATCACGACACACTATCAGATATAGAAGAATGATAAAAATAATTCCAGTTGAGTCCGTCATTCGGCCGGTTGTTCCCGCACTGTTCTTTTGTTTTTGAACGTAATGAACCACAGTCGTTTAGAACAGCAGGTGGATTCAAACTCCTTGAGAACTGGCACCTCTCGCTGCTTTTTTCAAGTCCAACTTCTCATTAAACTCTGATTTCTACCTAGTAAACATGTCTACCTGGTCTGTGAAGACAGCTATGAACTGAAATAGAGTGAATGACCAAAAAAAAGAAAGAAAGAAAGAAAGAAAAAAAAGAAATCCTTTCTTTTTTTTTTTGTTCTCAAGTGTTGCTTTTTATAAACGAACGCTTAATCCAAAGAACTAAGTGAACTCCTGGAGCTGTCACATTAAAAAGCTTTTTTTTTTTTTTTTTTAAAAAACAGAGAAAATAATGTGCTAATTAGGAAATCTGTGGTTCATATTCAAATCAGGCATAAGTGTGTAGACTGTGCAATCAAAGGCCTGGACTGAAATGCCATCATCAGTGTAATCAACCGCTCCGAAATTAAAAACCAGATTATTCCTTTCTCAGATGTTCTTTATTTTGAGTCATAAAACAGGGTTTAACCCATCAAAGCCGGATGCAACATTTGCGCGATCCCTTTAAGACTGTGTGCGATGTTTGAGTCCTTCTTCCTTTAGAGCCGTACGCGACGTGAGCACGTTTAAGTTGATGTCATCGTTTTCAAGACCCGTGACTGACGAAATGCGTCGCGATTCGCCGAAATACACGCGGGGAAGGGGCGAAATGCTTTGTTTTTGGCTTTTGTTTTTTTCAGCGCTCTTAGCCCGTCTTAGCCTCTTAGCCTCCGCGTAGACGGCAAAAAAAAGTTTCTAAAGCTGCGCTTCGGACAACGACGCTGGAAATGCTCAGGGAAACAAACGCAGCATTCCGTCCTTCCCCACGTGCATTTCAGCGGATCACGACACATTTTGTCGGTCACGGGGTCTTGAAAACGACGGCATCATCAAAACGAGCTCGCATCGCGTCCGGCTCCAAAGGGGGAAGCGCGCAAACGTCGCACATAGTCTTACTGTACGTTCAGACTGAGAGCGGCGAGAGCGTCAAAGTGACCGGAAGTCATTCATTTTCAATGAGAGCCAGCGTCTTTAAGTGGAGAAGAGCGTCACGGCAAAGGGCGTCGCGGCGAGGGTGGTTTGGGCGTCAAAATACAGTTGAAGTTCGGTTAACTTTATGGTAATGAAATATGACGCGGTTTGGCAGCAACCAATAGGAATTTGGAAGTGCTCCGCTCTAGAGAATTTTAGAAAACACAACAGTATAAGCTATTGTTCCCACAAAACTTTTGGTCCTAAGCAAAATGGAGGAGAAACTGATTATATCGGTGGTGGGTTTCCCCATGTTGTACTGTAATGTAGGTTATGCACAAACGTTAGTGTTAATTAAAGACCAAGGCTAGTAAACGTGTCCTATAAACTCCATGCTGGAATTTGACCTAGCCTATCATTAACACAAAAGACACACCACAAAAAAAAGCTTTTAAGTAGTGTTTTTCATTAGTTTATTTTGTTACGAAATATGTAATTAGCATTGTTTATTTATTTCTGTCATCGGTCGATTTCGCACCTTCACATTTAAAATATCTCATAAGGTTAACTTATAGCCTACTGGTGGTCAGTCAGCACAAAGATACCGCTCGACCTGTTTGTTTGCTTTATAGCCCCTTTAAAAACATCTGCATAACCAAGCTTTCCGAAGGACCTTGTACCCGCCTATTTCATCAACGGCAGAGCGTCCACAGTGTTCAACAGCGTTGTTGGCAGGGAGGTTTGGGCGACTCTTGACGCTCTCGCCGCTCTCAGTGTGAACGTACAGTTAAAGGGATCACGCAAATGCTGCATCCGGCCTCAATGGGATAAAGGGAAGTTGACCGACCCAGCCATAGGTCCTATGGGAGATGTTGTCCTCTATGCTGCTCAAACTCCTACATGCATTTCGACAAGGTTTTACACCCTAAAATAAGCCATGAACTACACTGCGGGTTGAGTTTAGCCAGTTGTTCATTGTTTATTGTTTTTTTATTTTACAGGGGAGCTTTTCTTATTGACTTGTGTGCCCAGTGACGGGCAGAGTTGCGATGGGTGGTTTTGTCGACTTTGCTTTATCTTTGCCACGCCGGCTGAATGCGCTGCACGCGCCGGGCGATCTGTCAGAGCATTTGTTATCGCTGACAACCATAACCTTTTTTTTTTTTTTTCTCCCCTTTTAATCGATAAACCTGCGAAAACATTTGCCAAACAAGAAGCATCATAACCTTTAAAAATATCAGCCTGACTGGTGATCATGTCTCCGCTTGTACTGTTTCTACAAACACATAAAGAACTATAATGAATCTGTCATCAATGACTAGACGCTGAGTTTAACTTCAGATTAAGCATTTTCACTCGTAACAGTAGGAATCTGAATTGCTTTTCTTTTTTCTTTTTTTTTTTTTTCATATACCAGTTGTATGCGGATGCAATGAACATTTCAAATGAAGTGTTTCTAGTGCAGTAATGGTATATGATGTTAATTTGGGTTTCTAATGTAAGTGGTATCTGCTCAAATGAGAAGCATCTCCCTCCGTTGTACCGCGGCTTTTTGCTCGTTTTGTCGACAAACAGGTCTGTTTATCTGCTTAGCCCCTGGTAAATCAGCTCTTGCTTACCCTTACTGTAGAATTGAGTGTGAGCTCTTTCTAAATTTGGAGAGAGTTCAACTTTCTCTTGGTTGCATCATTTTGAGCTGGGTTGGTTCTGTGTGTGATGATGATGATGATGATGATGATGATGATGATGGTGATGCGAAAAGGGCCTGTTGTGTGTGTAGCCACACCAAACCAAGTTAGGCTTCCTCTCTCTCTGGGGTCAAACCGACACAGATGTTTACCCCCCCCCCCCTCACCCCCACCCCATTAGAACTCAAAAACATGGTCGTGTCAGATGTAGCTCGAACCTCATTGGCTACTGTGTGAGCGAACAGATGAGTATCCATTGTATTCCGGCGAGAAGAGGAAAAGAAAGGGAGGAAAGAAGGTATTGTGAATGCAGTGCTCGCAACCCATCCGCCGTAATTGGCGTCCCGACGTTCTCCGATCGAAAGAAAAAGTTAGCTAATTAAACGTAATTAAACTTTTAGCACCCAATTTAGCGCGCCAGTCGGACAGGCAAATAAAAGTGCTTCTGTTTGCCGTGTGGCCTTCGCTCACTCCTCCTCCTCCTCCTCCTCTTTCCCCTCGCTTTCCTTTTGCTTTTTGCTTTTTTTGTCGACAAATACCCGCCAATCAGACAAAGCCGACATAATCCTCCCTTTGTGATTTGGGGGCGACAGAAGTTTGAATTACTTCTGTAACTAAATTAGATTGCGGAGGAGCCAAAAAAAAAAAAAAAAAAAACCCAAGAAAACAACTGAAAAAAAAAACCAAAAAAAAAAAACCCCAAACACGAAACCTCTAAGAAACTGGCAGCTGAGAACTGAGACGATAAAATATTCAACAGCAGGGGTCTCCCCTTCCCTGACAAGCATTTATCAATTTGCTTGCCGGCGTTTTCTTTGAAACAATAGGTACGTTTCTGAGGAGCTTATGTGCGAAGCCCCCTAAAAATTGGACTCCTCTCCCATATTCCACGCTGAGAAGACTGACCTTCTGGATGACCTTCTGTCTCTGAGGCTAAGAGAAAGGGAGAAAGAGAGGGAAAGAGAACAAGCGCAGGACGCACTTCTGAGGGTTTATTTACTCTTGCTGAGAGACGTGCGTTAATAATAAAAACAAAACAAAACAAAAAAAAACCCCTGCAAAGGCTGTGAGAAATTAGCACATTCTGAGCAACGGCTGCAGCTAGGACTTCCTCTAATTGGAACAGACAAAACATGTAAACAAGCTGACACAATGGAGAAACATCGCATAGCTTCAAAAATCCATTGTCTGGATTGAAGTTTACTTCTTTTTTGTGTCTCTCTCTTTCTCTCTCTCTCTCTCTCTCTCTCTCTCTCTCGCTTCTTTGCTTTCTTACCGCAGAGATTAAATTTTTTTTTTTTAAAAATTCTTCAGTTTGATTTCACCTCAAAACCAACAAGAGACTTTTTTTGCTGAGCTTCTCGTTTCCCAGAACAAACAAGTGTTATAAGTATTTGATGACATTTGACACATAACATTAATCTGAAGGAAAGCAGAGGCACAGCGTGAGATGGCAGAGACAAACATAGCTGGCTAATGTAACCTGATGGGAGGCAGGCAGTGTAATCCTATTGCACTCTGATAAAAGAGAGAAAACAGCCTGGTTTGAAATGGAGACTGAAGCCATTTGGTTTTTGATAAGAAGAGCCGGTTGTTTTTCAAGGGGTAAATTAGGGTTAGCATAAGCTCTCTTGTGGGACGCCGATAAAACTGTTCATAAACCTCAAATAATTCTGACAGCTGAGCCACAGAAAGATCTAAGGCGTTGAGCAAACACCCCGAACACCCCCCCCCCAAAAAAAACAAAAAAACAAAAAATGTAAAATCCAAACTATACATTTCCGTCACATTTTCCAAACCCCTAATTTTTGGGCATGACTTTAGAGCTGAGTTGCTGTTTTCATTAGCGGCATACGTAACACAAAGCTGTCAGAATACGAATGACGCGGACTGAAGCACAGCATTGACGGTCTACTTCACCTGAGGTCATTTATTCTTGGCGAGTGGAGAGTTTTAAAGCATTAGGGGCCAACCAGATTTCCCCGTTAGTCGAGATCGCCCCCAGCACTGGATGTCATCTATACCAATGTAAATGGGTCTTTAACCTCCAGACCCCAAAAGAACCCCCCCCCCTCCCCTTACAGCAAATAAGCCGTCTTCAGCGACTTCAGCGGCACTGTCTGTGACTGCCGCAATTAATCAGGGCCACAGGAGCAGGAGACGGGCACACTTCCTGCTGAGAGTGTGTTGACAGGGTGGGTGTGTATGTGTGTGTGTCTGGTGTGTGTGTGTGTGTTGGGGGGGGGTATGCCAGAGGATGTTATTTACATAAAGTCTGGGACCTTATTTTTGTCTTGTCTTGTCTTTTGTCTTGCGTCTTGAGCTTTAAGACAGAATATATATATATATATATATATATAGCCGGTATATATATATGTGGCTATTAAATAACGAGACAGCGTTTATGTAAGTTGAATCACGTGGTATACACTGACCCCTGAATAAAAGTAGACAACCCTTGAAAGTTTCAATTTGCTCGCGTCTTCTGAGTTCTGAGTTCCACGTTGCTCGAAGTAGACGTGTTTTTTCTGACGTGTTGTAAAAATGGTCAGTTCAAACATCGAGCAATGCATCAGCTACTGAATATTTTCGTATGCTAACTGAGGTTTATGGGGAAGGATGCATGTGGCGTGCCCGTGGGTTCGAATGGCACGAGAGATTCTCCGAAGGTCGAGAGGGTGTCGAAGATGATGAACGTTGTGGACGCCAATGCGCGTCAATAACCGACGTTCAAAATGAACAAATCGTTCGAAAAGATCGACGACTCAGCATCAGAATGGTCTCAGTCGATAAAGAGACTGTTATTAAACAGTCATTATTACTGTTATTAAACTGTTATTATTATGGTAATTAAACTGCTATTAAACAATCGTTACAGTTGTATTACAGCATTAGTCTCATTACATAATAGCCACGCCTCGTATGTATGTATGTGTGTATGTAGTATGTATATATATATATTTATGTATATATTGGCCAAATTAACCGAAGAGCAACAATCAAGAGCAAATGAGAAGAAAAAAACCCTCCGTCCATTTCACTGAGTGGCCTGCTTGGCTCTGGATGCATGGTGGGAGAGACTGATTGACTGACTGATGAGGCTGTACACTTTCGTCATCAGAGAGTGGGCCTGATTGAAAAGAAAAACTTACAAAAGGAGAAAAAAAAAAAGCTTTTTGGAAAGTGTATTTTCTAGTGAAATTGGTTGTTGGAGTTTGAATCCAAGACTTTAGATTGGGGGTGGGGGGGGGGGGGGGGGTGATAACAGAAAGAACTGTGAACTGCAGGATGTGGGTCAGGACAGTATCCACATTTTACGCATGCCCCTTTTGATTTCATACCTGAGTGATAAATGGGCAGAAAGACAGAACACTAAGACAGCAGCAATGAATGGAGAGTACCGTGACCCCACTGACGCCTACGCACACAAAAGAACGTGACCACCTCCTGAATACGATGTGACAGGCTAAGATACCGAGCCCAGTGAAAAACAAGACACACACACACCACAGATATATACCTAGGCATGTGTGTTCATAACCAGTGAGTCATCTCAGGTAAGATGTTACTCACAGCTTGGCTCTCAGCTACAAAATGTCTCGACCGGCTCTGCATCACACACACACACACACACACACACACACACAATAAACCTAACAATGACTCATCTCCATCTGAGGCTTAGGAAACCTGTGATGAGAGAGCCGCAAACAAAAGATTTCGGATAAAACATTTATACCCGACATAAAGGTAAACAAACAAACAAACAAAATCCATGTA
Organism: Chanos chanos; assembly: GCF_902362185.1. Classification (NCBI taxonomy): domain Eukaryota; kingdom Metazoa; phylum Chordata; class Actinopteri; order Gonorynchiformes; family Chanidae; genus Chanos; species Chanos chanos. Next base: position 4,215,337 of record NC_044508.1, on the reverse strand, counting down.
TCCTTAACATATATTCATTAACAAGTGACGGCATTGTGCAATTACAAGAAAAATCTAATTTATTCTGATAACTGAAAGGTTCCAACTGAAAACTGAAAACTGATGCAATGTGAGATGCAGTGATACCTTTCTTAAATTGTATGTGCGGCCAATATGTGAGATACTGTGACAAAGATGTTTTGAATGTGAAGGAGTATCAGGAAAAGCGATGCTGCTTTGGAATATTTGGAATGAAGGAATATTGGGAAAAGCGATGTTGCTTTGGAATATTTGGGATGAAGGAATATTGGGAAAAGTGATGTTGCTTTGGAATATTTGGGATGAAGGAATATTGGGAAAAGCAATGTTGCTTTGGAATATTTGGAATCAAGGAATATTGGGAAAAGCGATGTTGCTCTGGAATATTTGGAATGAAGGAATATTGGGAGAACGCTGTGGTTACTGAGTGTGCTGCCAAAGGAAACAGTGGTTTGGAGATCTTGGTGAAGAGCCAGAGAGCGACGGAGAGCAGTTCTGACCCGAATGCCGATGTTATCCTGACATAAGTATCGTCAGAACACGACGACTGTCTTCTTTTTCATTCTTAGCACCTACCCTTGACCTCCCGTAGCTTTGTCTATCGATTCCCGACGCTCCGTAATCTTGCTTTCACGTGTCATCTGTGTCTGAGGCTGGTCAGGCGTGTAGTGGTGAACAAACAAACAAATAAGCAAACAAAACAAACGAGCAGAAAATAGACCCGTGAGCGGTAGGTGAGAAGAGTGATGATTTGCTGGTTTATTCTGACTAACTGGCTCAGATAGGGGGGTGCTGACACCTTGGTATAACTGTACTTATTTTGTATGGTCTGTTTGATGTGCAATGGTGTGTATAAATGCTTGCAAACACATGAAAGACCGTTTTTAAGCGTATCTGACGCGGTTTTCCGGAACCCTCGGTTTAAAATTTCTTATGTCCAATTTAATTTCATTAAACACAGTCAAAAGATGAATAATTACAGCCCTGTTTGAGGCAATTGGTTGTACTTGCACACTAATTAC